>NC_053501.1:3884856-3907356 GCF_905171775.1 Rana temporaria | reverse complement strand
GAGAGAAAAGATTCGACATTATAGACATGAAGAAGATTCGACATAGAGAGAAAAGATTCGACATAAAGAGGAAAGATTCGACATTATAGAGACATGAAGAAGATTCGACGTTATAGAGACATGAAGAAGATTCGACATTATAGAGAAAAGATTCGACATAGAGAGAAAAGGTTCGACATTATAGAGACATGAAGAAGATTCGACATAGAGAGAAAAGATTCGACATAGAGAGAAAAGATTCGACATTATAGACATGAAGAAGATTCGACATAGAGAGAAAAGATTCGACATAGAGAGAAAAGATTCGACATTATAGAGACATGAAGAAGATTCGACATAGAGAGAAAAGATTCGACATAGAGAGAAAAGATTCGACATTATAGAGACATGAAGAAGAGTCAACATAGAGAGAAAAGATTCGACATAGAGAGAAAAGATTCGACATAGAGAGAAAAGATTCGACATAGAGAGAAAAGATTTGACATAGAGAGAAAAGATTCAACATTATAGAGACATGAAGAAGAGTCAACACAGAGAGAAAAGATTCGACATAGAGAGAAAAGATTCGACATTATAGAGACATGAAGAAGATTCGACATAGAGAGGAAAGATTCGACATTATAGAGACATGAAGAAGAGTCGACATAGAGAGAAAAGATTCGACATAGAGAGAAAAGATTCAACATTATAGAGACGTGAAGAAGAGTCGACATAGAGAGAATAGATTTGACATTATAGAGACATGAAGAAGAGTTGACATAGAGAGAAAAGATTCGACATAGAGAGAAAAGATTCGACATTATAGAGACATGAAGATTCGACATTATAGAGACATGAAGAGTCGATTTTTTTTTAAAGATTCTGTCAAATTTTTTTTTCTTCTTCTTCTTAGAACATACGACACACCATAAGCCTGCAATGACAGATTCGACCTTAATTTGGATTTTCGGACGAATGCATTATTTTTACGAAAAACAAAATAAATAAAAACGAATTTCAGGAGTAACTAAATACATTTATTTTTCGGACGAAAACTAAATTACGAAACAAAATATTTCAGTGTGCACGCGTCTATATTTTACCGCAGTATCATAAAAGGGCCCCTGAGAGCGTAGCGGTAAAAACTAGGTCCGCCTTTTTTGTGCCAAAAAGTTGGGAGGTATGGTGATTGGTGGCGTATGTATGCAGAGCCCGGTCTGATCCGTCAGCTCCGCTCGCCTGTTGCTGGAGGCTGTGTCTTCCTGAATGTGAAATTCTATAACAGGCTGCAGCTTCATTCCTGCAGGACGGCAGCAGTTCTCTGTAACCCGACTACCGCCCCGCCCCCCCCCCCGCCATTGATAGCAGTGCTGTGGCCTCATCACGCTGCTCTCTACTCACAGCGCTGAACGCGGTGCCCCATCTTACTCGCTATAAAGGAGGCGTACAGCAACGCGTATTAATAAAACACGCCGCAAAGTTACATTCTGATCCCCGGATTCGCTGGATTAATAAACCATAAAATTACAGACAGTGAGAGGAAGGCAATGCAGCAGCCCTCTACCGCCTGTGTATATTCCTCACTGTTATGGCCATACACAGCTTGCATTTTGTCTGATTCCTGCTGAACTGTACGCAATTGAAGCCGGGGGGGGGGGTTATGCTGCCAGCGCTCATAAAAAGTCAATTAAAAAACTGACTGATCCAAGTGGAAAACTTTACACTCACCGGCCAACTTTATTAGGTACGCCGGTTCAATTGCTTGATAACACAAATTGCTAATCAGCCAATCACATGGCAGCAACTCAACGGGGTTGATTTCAGTGCCGGGACAAGGTCATCCAGCGCCCAGGGCAAAGATGCCAAACCGTGCCCCCCCTTTCCCTTAGGGTCAGGGTGCCCCCCATCCCTGCAATAAACCATCGCGCCAGGGGCAGCCGACCCTCCTGCCCTCCCCTTGTCCCGGGCCTGGACAGGACACGCGGTCACCCTAGTTCACACCAGTCCGGTACGAAATCCAGCTCCGTTTTCCCTGCGAAGAGAAAAAGCAGCTTGTTCAGCGGTTCCTCTCCGTTGTAGCTGCGGATCAGCTGAGCAGGGAGAGGGGGAGGGGGGGGACGTAGTGAGGAGGGGGAGAGAATTCATGTTCACAACGGAACGCATCTGCGAATCAGATGCGTTCCCATAGAAGACAATGGGCCTGAATTCGTGCCTGAGCCGGACCGCACTGCCTAGAAAACGCACACGTGTTTTTTTTTGGCCAATGCGGAGTGCGAATGCACCGCAGATATGTGAACCAGCCTCATTCAAATGTAAGTATTTTAAAATGTCCTGCGAATTGGATGAGGTGCAAGCCGCATGAAATTCGCCTAGGTGTGAAACCCAGCCTAAAACTGGAGAGTGCAAAGTCTCGTGCAGGTCTGCTTAGAAGCCAATCAGCTTCCAGGTTTATTTTTTTGTCAAAGCTTAACCACTTAAGGACCCCTTCATGCCGATATACGTCGGCAGAATGGCACCCGGTCACGTGCGCGACTCACGGCGATGTACCTGTACGTGCCTGTGCCCAGTCCTTAAGTGGTTAAAGAGCCATCACTTCACTGCTCTCCCGGCTGGTTTGGTTACGTTGACGACATACATACAGTAGATGTAATATTTCTTATCACAATTTTGATAGCTCCCCCACATGACCTCCCCGTTGTCATTGATCTTAGCTTAGAGTATGTCCCTATCAAGGACAGGTAGCAAGAGAGAGCTGTCAGCATAGTCATTGCATTCCTAGGGACCAGAGCTGTGGACAGAAGTGATCAGCGAAGACAGTGCAGGGAATTATCTTTTAACCTTCATTTTCCAGTCAACAGCTCAGCTCTGTCCTTGGAAGCTCCTCTGTCCTTGGAAGCTCCTCTGTCCTTGGAAGCTCCTCTGTCCTCGGAAGCTCCTCTGTCCTTGGAAGCTCCTCTGTCCTCGGAAGCTCCTCTGTCCTTGGAAGCTCCTCTGTCCTCGGAAGCTCCTCTGTCCTTGGAAGCTCCTCTGTCCTCGGAAGCTCCTCTGTCCTTGGAAGCTCCTCTGTCCTCGGAAGCTCCTCTGTCCTTGGAAGCTCCTCTGTCCTCGGAAGCTCCTCTGTCCTTGGAAGCTCCTCTGTCCTCGGAAGCTCCTCTGTCCTTGGAAGCTCCTCTGTCCTCGGAAGCTCCTCTGTCCTTGGAAGCTCCTCTGTCCTCGGAAGCTCCTCTGTCCTTGGAAGCTCCTCTGTCCTTGGAAGCTCCTCTGTCCTCGGAAGCTCCTCTGTCCTTGGAAGCTCCTCTGTCCTCGGAAGCTCCTCTGTCCTTGGAAGCTCCTCTGTCCTTGGAAGCTCCTCTGTCCTCGGAAGGTCCTCTGTCTTTTTTCAGGACCTCGGATCCCAGGAGCTCAATGTCAGTTCTAAGGTTAGCCATGCATGCGCAGGTTTCTCTTGTTCAGCCCGGTGGGATAAATGAGAGCAATAAATCAAATGTACCCATCCATGTTAACCATACATACCGGGTCTTCCAGGATTCCTTGCCGGATCCTCAAGGATTCCTCGCATGATCATTGGCCAAGTCGTCTAGGATTCCTTGCAGGATCTTCCAGGATTCCAAGGACCTCAACTACCCCCCAAGAGTTCCAGAGTTTTCAGTAACAACCAGGGCCGCCATCAGGGGGGGGGTACAGGCAGTACACCTGTAAGGGGCCCGGATGGCAACCCCCCCCCCTTTTTTTTATACAAATTTATTTTTTAATATTTTATATATATATATATATATATATATATTTTTTTTTTTTTTTTTTTTTTTATTAAAGGACCCAGAGGTCCCTAGGGCCCGGTATGGCAACCCCCCCGTTTTTTTTTAAAAACATTTTTCTATTAAAGGGCCCAGGGGCCCGGAGGTCCCCAGGGCCCCGGATAGCAACCCCACTTTTTTTTTATATAACATTTTTCTTTTATTTATTTATAATTTTTTATTAAAGGACCCAGAGGGCCCCAGGTGGCTACCCCCCTTTTTTTTAATAATTTTTTTATATATTTTTTTTTATTTCTTTTGTTTTTTTGTAAGGGTCCCCAGGGCAACCCCCCCCCCCCCTTTTTTTTTATAAAAGAAAAACATTTTTTATTATTTTTTTTTATTAAAGGGCCCCCATGGCCCCCAGATGGCTACCCCCTTTTTTTTATATATATATTTTTTTAATTTCTTTTGTATTTTGTAAGGGGCCCAGAGGTCCCCAGGGCAACCCCCCTTTTTCTTTTTTGTTCGTCAGCACCCGAACCCCCCCAACCTCAATTCGTGGCAGCAGCACCCCCCACTTCTCAATTTGTGGCACCCCCCCACTTTTCAATTCACGGCAGCCTTCCCCCCCCCCGCTTCTCAATTTGAGGCGGCGACACCCCCCCCCACGACCAGAAAGGTATTTAAGCACCAGCCTTTGATGTGGCCTTCTGCTGTGTCTTAGGCTACATTCACACCTGAACGCAGCGTATTTTACCGTGATTTGCTGCGACAAATTGCGGCGTTTTGTCCCGCGATTTGCCGCAACAAAACGCAGCGTTTTTTACCGCGGTTTTCGCTGGAGGGGTGATTTACACATTGTCGGCTATGGCTGAACGCCGAAGCCGCCTGAAAAAAAGGGTCAGGGACTTGTTTTGAGCTTCAGGCGTACGGCGTTTTGGCGTTCGGCGTGGAGATGTGAACCATCTCCCTAGCCGACAATGTTAAATCACCCCTCCAGCGTATTTCAGGCTGCAATAGCGTCACGCTACAGGCGACAAAACGCCTAGGTGTGAATGGAGCCTTATGGCCAGTTAGGAGGGGTTGCCTTGAATATTTCGGTGCCCCCAGGTTTGGGTTTGGCAGTAAACAAAGGAGTCCTTAAAGGGTCACTAAAGGAATTTTTTTTTTTTAGCTTCCTTTACCTTACTGCAGTACTGGTTTCATGTCCTCATTGTTCGTTTTTGCTTTGAAGTAGCTGTAATTCTGCTGTGATCTCCACACTTCCTGGTTGCCTGTTTCCTTATAACCACCGTACTGGGAGATTTTCACGGTGGTCTAAGATGTCATTACTGTGTGTCTAAAACTCCTCAGAACCAAAAAATAAACTACTGCCCCGGATTTGTTGTTTTTGTTCTGTGAGTCTTCCCGACTCACCTCTCACCCGGAAATTCATGTATGTACATTTAAAACCGAAAGTGAAACTAGAGGCACATTATATGATAGATTAAATTCAATTTTTAATCATTTTTAAAAGGAATCCGTTAACTTTTATGTCTCTATACCCAATAAACAGTCATTTCAGCAAAAAAAATTTTTTCCTTTAGTGACCCTTTAAATAGACATGAGACATGCTAACAGGGGAGTCCGGTGGAAGAAGGAGAAGCAGTGCTGGGGAGAGGCTATCAAAGGCTCTACCAAAAGAAAGCTCTATTTGTGGGGAAAAAAAAGGACCCCAATTTTGTTTGGGAGCCACGTCGCACGACCGCGCAATTGTCAGTTAAAGCGACGCAGTGCCAAATCGCAAAAAGTGGCCTGGTCTTTGGCCAGCGAAACGGCCCGGGACTGAAGTGGTTAAATCACGCCGCAGGACGGCCAGAACCCACGGGCTTCATCTCTTTCATTAAGAAATTCTATAACGAGGGAAGTCGCGCCGGGTTTGCACGAAGTCGCGGTGAACTGCAGAGAGAGGAAAAAAAAAAAACAACGTAGAAATAATCCAATTACTGTTGAATATCTCCTGAATAATTGACCCAATCGTCTGTCGCTCGGAGTCCTCGGGTGACTCCTCCTGATTCCTCGGGCCTCAGATGTACCGGGACACGCTCCTTCGCGAGTCTGCCAGTGAATAATTTACCAAGGCCACACAATATGTCAGCCTGCGAGCCTCCATTGACGTTAACCTCTTCCTTACCGGAGCAGGCCTAAAATGAGAATCTCGTCAGGAAATACGACTAAGGCCTCGACCGAGAATCTCGTCAGGAAATACGACTAAGACCTCGGCCGAGAATCTCGTCAGGAAATACGACTAAGGCCTCGACCGAGAATCTCGTCAGGAAATACAACTAAGGCCTCGACCGAGAATCTCGTCAGGAAATACAACTAAGGCCTCGACCGAGAATCTCGTCAGGAAATATGACTAAGGCCTCGACCGAGAATCTCGTCGGGAAATACGACTAAGGCCTCGACCGAGACTCTCGTCAGGAAATACGACTAAGGCCTCGAACCGAGAATCTCGTCAGGAAATAAGACTAAGGCCTCGACCGAGAATCTAGTCAGGAAATACGACTAAGGCCTCGACCGAGAATCTCGTCATGAAAATACGACTAAGGCCACAACCGAGAATCTCGTCATGAAAATACGACTAAGGCCTCGGCCGAGAATCTCGTCAGGAAATACAACTAAGGCCCCGACTGAGAATCTCGTCAGGAAATACGACTAAGGCCTCGACCGAGAATCTCGTCAGGAAATACGACTAAGGCCTCGACCGAGAATCTCGTCATGAAAATACGACTAAGGCCTCGACCGAGAATCTCGTCGGGAAATACGACTAAGGCCTCGGCCGAGAATCTCGTCAGGAAATACAACTAAGGCCTCGACCGAGAATCTCGTCAGGATGTACGACTAAGGCCTCGACCGAGAATCTCGTCAGAAAATACGACTAAGGCCTCGGCCGAGAATCTTGTCAGGAAATACGACTAAGGCCTCGACCGAGAATCTCGTCAGGAAATACGACTAAGGCCTCGACCGAGAATCTCGTCATGAAAATACGACTAAGGCCTCGACCGAGAATCTCGTCGGGAAATACGACTAAAGCCACGACCGAGAATCTCGTCAGGAAATACGACTAAGGCCTCGAACCGAGAATCTGGTCAGGAAATACGACTAAGGCCTCGGCCGAGAATCTCGTCAGGAAATACGACTAAGGCCTCGACCGAAAATCTCGTCAGGAAATACGACTAAGGCCTCGACTTGGCGTCGGAATTGGCTACACGCGAACACAAGAACTTTTGTTGTCGGAAAAATTGGGAACCAGCCCCCCAATATTTGTTGTCGGAAATTTCCGACAGCAAATGTCCGGCGGGGCCTATACACGGTCGGATTTTCCGACAACAAGCTCCCATCGAACTTTTGTTGTTGGAAATTCCGACCGTGTGTACGCGGAATAAGGGTTTACAGCCAAGCTTTAATACCATTTTAGTCGACTAAAATACGACTAAAACTAACATGCCATTTTAGTCAAAAAAGAATAATTCCGCATACACACGGCCGTTTTTCGGGTTCTAAAAAATTATGGGCCAGATTCAGGTACCTGCGCTGAGGCGTAACGTATCTCGTTTACGTTACACCGCCGCAAGTTTTCAGCGCAAGTGCTTGATTCACAAAGCACTTGCCTGCAAACTTGCGGCGGTGTAACGTAAATGCGTTCGGCGCAAGCCCGCCTAATTCAAATGGGGCGTGTACCATTTAAATTAGGCGCGTTCCCGCGCCAAACGTTCTGCACGTGCTCCGTTAGGCAATTTCCCGCCGTGCTTTGCGCGAAATTACGGCGCCCCGACGTGTTTTTTGAACGGCGACGTGCGTTACGTCCTTTCGTATTCCCGGACGTCTTACGCAAAAAAATAAAAATTTGAAATTCGACGCGGGAACGACGGCCATACTTTAACATGGCTGGTCTAAATCTAAGCCATGAAATAGCAGGCGTAAGTTTGCGACGGGAAAAACCGACTAGCGACGACGTAAGAGAATGCGACAAACGCGCGTACCTTTGTGGATCGCCGTAAACAGCTAATTTTCATACCCGACGCACTATAAAGGGGAAGTTCCATGCGGATGGTGCCACCCTTGGGGTTGCTTTAGCTGATTCCGTGTTAGTAAAAGACGATTCGCGCTTTTCTGTCTGTTACAGCGTGATGAATGTGCGATCTCCATTATGAACGCTAGTTTTACCAGAACGAGCGCCTCCCTCTGTCGAACATGCTCTAATTTTTCACGTCGTTAAAGCCCACACACAACCGTTTTTTACAACCGGAAAAACGCCAACGTTAAAAACGTCGTGAAAAAATAGAGCATGTTCGACACTTTTTTTGCCCGTTTTTCAGAACCCGAGAAATGCTCTGAAGCCCACACACCATCTTTTTTAACCACTTCCATACCGGGGGGCACTTACGCACCTTCCTGCTCAAGCCAATTTTCAGCTTTCAGCGCTGTCGCACTTTGAATGACAATTGCGCGGTCGTGCTACACTGTACCCAAACTATTTTTTTTATCATTTTGTTCCCACAAATAGAGCTTTCTTTTGGTGGTATTTGATCACCTATGAAATTTTTTTTTTTTTTTTGCGCAACAACTAGAAAAAATTTAAGTTTTTTTTTTTTCCTGTAAATTTTTTTGGTAAATATGTACGTTTTCTACTTCGATTACGGGCACCGATGAGGTGGCTCTGATGGGCACCGATGAGGTGGCACTGATGGGCACTTATGAGGTGGAACTGATGGGCACCGGTGAGGCGGCACTGTTGAACACTGATAGGCGGCACTAATAGGCAGCGCTGGTATGCGGCACTGATGGGCACTCATAGGCGGCACTGATGGGCACTCAGGTGGCACTGATGGGCACTCATAGGCGGCACTGATGGGCACTCATAGGCGGCACTGGGCACTCATAGGCGGCACAGATGGGCACTCATGGGCGGCACTTATGGGTGGCACTGATGGGTACTTATGGGTGGCACAGATGGGCACTGATAGGTGGGCACTGGGCATGGATGGGCACAGAGGGGTGGCACTGATGGACACTGTGGGGTGGCACTGATGGACACTGAGGGGTCCATGTTGCCAGTCAGTGCCCATTTGTGGGCACTGATTGGCATCTATTCTTTTTTTTTTTTACTGCCCCTTTTTATTTTTTCACTACACTTTTTTTATTTTATCCACTAAATGCGACTAAGGCCCCTTTCACATTGGGACGTTTTTCATGCGTTACAGCGCTAAAAATAGCGCTGCTATACCGCATGAAAAATCATGCCCTGTACTCTTCAATGTGAAAGCCCGAAGGCTTTCACACTGAAGCGGCGCGCTAGCAGGAACGCTCGAAAAGTCCTGCTAGCTGCTTCTTTACCGCGGTATAGGAGCGGTGTGTTCACCGCTCCTATACCGCGCCTTCCCATTGAAATCAATGGGAAAGCGCGGTAATACCGCCGCAACGTGGGCGGTATTAACCCTTTTTCGGCCGCTAGCGGTGGTTAAAACCTCACCGCTAGCGCCCGAATATCGCGGTAAAAACGATGGTATAGCCGCGCTACAAATAGCGCGGCTAGACCGTCACCGCGGCTGACGCTTCAGTGTGAAGCCAGCCTAAAACTAAAACAATTGCAGAAGACTAAATTGGGACTAAAACTAAAATCTAATCTAAAACTAAGACTAAAACAATGGAAATTTGCTGCCAAACTAAACACTGCGCGTACACGGCTACCTGTCATTCTTCCCACCGCCTACCTAAACCTTACACTTGGTGCCACCCCCCCTGTACTGAGGTTGCCCTCCTGGCAGGTGCTGCCTCCAGCATTCACAGCTTGTGTCCCTCTGATATCGGATCCATCCTTCCTTTTCCTTTCATTAGGACCGGCCAGGGGACCATCTGTCCCAAGTCCCGGCAGATTTGATCTATTGTCTGAACAGCGAACACGTGCTGTGCCTTTCAGCAGCGCGGGGGGGGGGAGGGGGGGTAAATGCACTGCGCTGCCTTTCAAACGATCTTTTCAGGTCAGAGGTACAAAGCCGCGCACGTGCCGGCCGGTTCAGTAATGTCAGTTCAGATCTCTGCAACCACGCCGCGGCCTTCCAAGCCCAGGTACATAGGGGTTAGAACCTCCGCCAGGCTTTAATTATTTGTACGGAGTGAAAGGATGAGAACACAAAACCATAAGGGATCACCGGTCCAGGTATTCATTTTTGGCTTGCTCATGCCCGTGACCCCCGGAACCGTGACCAAGATGTCACCGACCCCTTTACGTTAACCACTTCAGCCCCCGGGAAGAATTTACCCCCCTTCCTGACCAGAGCACTTTTTGCGATCCGGCGCTGCGTCGCTTTAACTGACAATTGCGCGGTCGTGCGATGTGGCTCCCAAACACAAATGACGTTCTTTTTTTCCCACAAATGGAACTTTCTTTGGTGTTATTTGATCACCTCTGTTTTTTTTTTTTAGCGCTATAAACAAAAAAAGAGCGACAATTTAAAAAAAAAAAAACTATGGGCTAGATTCAGAGAGAGTTACGCCGGCGTATCAGTAGACACGCCGTCGTCACTCTGAATCTACGCCGTCGTAAATTTAAGCGTATTCTGGAAACCAGATACGCTTAAATTAGGCTAAGATACGAGCGGCGTAAGTCTCCTACGCCGTCGTATCTTAGGGTGCATATTTACACTGGCCGCTAGGTGGCGCTTCCGTTGATTTCAGCATAGAATATGCAAATGAGCTAGATACGCCGATTCAGAAACGTACGTGCGCCCGGCGGATTTTTTTTTACGTCGTTTGCGTAAGGCTTTTTCCGGCGTAACGTTACTCCTGCTACATGAGGCATAGCCAATGTTAAGTATGGACGTCGGGATAGTGTAGAATTTTACGACGTTTGCGTAAGTCGTTCGCGAATAGGGCTTAGCGTAAATTACGTTCACGTGGAATGCATTGACTATTTGCGACGTGATTTGGAGCATGCGCACTGGGAGACGTTCACGGACGGCGCATGCGCCGTTCGTTAGAGATGTCATTTACGTGGGGTCATGTGTTATTTACAAAAAACACGCCCACCTCCTCACAATTTGAATTTGGCGCGCTTACGCCGGCAGATTTACGCTACGCCGTCGTAACTTAGGGCCCAGGTTCTTTGAGAATACAAAACCTGCCTCACTAAGTTACGGCGGCGTAGCGTATCTCAGATATATATGCTATAATAAATATCCCCCCCAAAAAAAAAATCCTTCATCACTTTAGGCCAATATGTATTCTTCTACATGTGTTTGGTTAAAAAAAAAAAAAAAAACGCAATTAGCGTACATTGATTAGCGTCTACAAAATAGGGGATAGATTTATGTATTTTTTTTTTGTAGTAATGGTGGCGATCTGCAATTTTTAGCGAACTCTTTTCACACATTTTTGGGACTATTGACATTTATACAGCGATCTGTGCTATAAAAATGCACTGATTACTGTGTAAATGTCACTGGCAGGGAAGGGGTTACATTTGTTCCCTAGGAGGTGTTTCTAACTTGCGCAATAATTTTTTTTTGCTGTAAAATCTTATAATGGGGACACTAGTTCTGGTAATCTGGGGGGGTCCCCAATGAATTCCCTTAATTTGGAGGGATTTCCTCTCACTTCCTGTATGGCTATGAGACAGGAAGTGAGGGTAAATCTCTGCAATGGGACAAAGGCGGCTAAAAAAACATAGAGGAGAGCGGCGCTCTGACAAAGGGGCAATATAAAATGAGGCTGACAAGTGGGTGGCAATAAAAAATGAGGCTGACAAGTGGGGGGGGGCAATAAAAATAAGGCTGACAAGTGGGGGGCAATAAAAAATGAGGCTGACATGTGGGGGCAATAAAAAATTAGGCTGACAAGTGGGGGGGCAATAAAAATAAGGCTGACAAGTGGGGGCAATAAAAAATGAGGCTGACAAGCGGAGGCAATAAAGAATGAGGCTGACAAGTGGGGGGCAATAAAAAATGAGGCTTACAAGTGGGTGGCAATAAAAAATGAGGCTGACAAGTGGGGGGCAATAAAAATGAGGCTGACAAGTGGGGGGGGGGGGCAAATAAAAATGAGGCTGACATGTGGGTGGCAATAAAAAATGAGGCTGACAAGTGGGTGGCAATAAAAAATGAGGCTGACAAGTGGGGGGCAATAAAAATGAGGCTGACAAGTGGGGGGGCAAATAAAAATGAGGCTGACATGTGGGTGGCAATAAAAAATGAGGCTGACAAGTGGGGGCAATAAAAAATGAGACTGACATGGGGGGCAATAAAAAATGAGGCTTACAAGTGGGTGGCAATACAAAATGAGGCTAACAAGTGGGGGGCAATAAAAAATGAGGCTGACAAGTGGGGGCGATAAAAAATGAGGCTTACAAGTGGGTGGCAATAAAAAATGAGGCTGAAAGTGGGGGGAGATAAA
The DNA here is from genome assembly GCF_905171775.1 of Rana temporaria. Classification (NCBI taxonomy): domain Eukaryota; kingdom Metazoa; phylum Chordata; class Amphibia; order Anura; family Ranidae; genus Rana; species Rana temporaria. The sequence goes on along the minus strand of NC_053501.1, from coordinate 3,895,207 downwards.
AAATGAGGCTGACATGCGGTGGCAATAAAAAATGAGGCTGACATGTGGGGGCAATAAAAAATGAGGCTGACATGCGGGGGCAATAAAAAATGAGGCTGACATGTGGGGGGCAATAAAAAATTAGGCTGACAAGTGGGTGGCAATAAAAAATGAGGCTGACAAGTGGGGGGCAATAAAAAATGAGGCTGACAAGTGGGGGCAATAAAAAATGAGGATGACAAGCGGGGGCAATAAAAAATATATATGTAAAAAATGTATACCACCTTTCTAAACTGGTGACCACTGTTTGCTTTTCTTTTTCCAAAAATTGGCAAAAAAATTGGCGCGAGGGCGTGCGCAGGGGGGGGGGGGGCGAGGGCGTGCGCGCAGGGGGGGGGCATGCGAGGAGGCGGGGGGCAGTTTGGAAATGTGGTCCCCCTAGTGTGACCCCATAGATCATCGCTCCCTCTTACGCGCTCACAAGTGTTGCTGCACTTTGCGTGCCGCGCCGTTCCTTAGAGACTCCCCTCTACAACGCACATCAGGTCCTCCTCTCATTATTCCCGGCCATTAATAATCAATACACACGCCGTACATCTGCGATTAAGGATAAGCCGCCGGCTGTGGTTTTACCTATTTTTTTTTTCTCTCATTAATATCCTGCGTTGGATGGAGAGAGCGCAGAGCGCGGCGGCGCGTCTCATTCCATATATATGTATTCCTGGCTCCAAGGATGCCGCGATCCGGAGGGACTTCAAATGGAATGAGAACTAATCAGGTAGAGGAATGTCGGCGGGGAAAGGTCTCAGTATACCGGCTAATTCTGAGAAGGCGCATACCAGCGCAAAGGCTGAGTACCGAATAGAGGAGCCGGTATCTATGGCGACGGGATCAGTGTCAGTTTTCGTTATACCTGCCATATTAACCACTTCAATTCCCGGGGCATTTTCACCCCCACTTCCTGCCCAGGCCAATTTTCAGCTTTCGGCGCTGTCGGCGCTTTGAATGACAATTGCGCGGTCGTGCAACGTGGCTCCCAAACAAGATTGACATCCTTTTTTCCCCACAAATAGAGCTTAGACCTCCCACCTCAGGCATACCTCCCAACTTTTCAACTTCAGAATGAGGGACAAATGAGCATACCTCGCAACGAAGTTGTTGAGCGAGGGGGTCCGCGGATCAAAGTTGTTGAGGCGGGGGGGGGGGGAATTTCATGGATCGGAGTTGTTGAGTGGGGGGGGGGGGGGTTCGCAAAACAAAGTTGTTGAGCGGGGGGGGGGAATTCCGTGGATCAGAGTTGTTGAGGGGGGGGGGTTTATCGGCAATCGCGGGACCGCTGGATTTACCGCAAATCGAGGTAATCGCGGGGGGTGGGTGGGGGTGCCGCGCAATCACAGGACTCTAGCGCTGATCGCGGGACTGCGGGATTTACCGCGAATCGCGGGACAGTCCCGCAAAATCCGGGACGGTTGGGAGGTATGCCTCAGGTGAGCCCGTGTCATCAGCCAGGGTGACCTGTGTGAATATCCGCTCTGCTGCTATAGCTACTGGCCTCTGAGCCTGACTCCAGACCGTGACAGAATAACTTGGCCTAAAACATGGAGGCCGCTATAGCAAAGCCTGTGGCTCCTCTCAGGCAGCAAATTTTGGAGCTGCAGCAAGAAGTTCTGTGACTGAAAGGTACAGTACGCCCAACCCCCGGAACCATTTGTGGTGATGCCAGAGAGGTTTGATGGTAGCCGTGCATCATTCTTGTGCTTCAAGATGGATTGCGAGCTGCTGTTTGCTTATAAGCCTAGGACCTATGCCACCGATTATATAAAGGATTGCGCTACTATCAACCTGCTCACTGGACCAATCAAAACATGGGCTCATCAGGTACGACAGGAAAGGAGTCCAGTCTTGGACAGCTGGGAAGCATTTATGCTAGCCCTGGACTCTCACTGTACGGTATGTGTAGAGTACGGTATGTGTAGATTATGTGTAGAGTACGGTATGTGTAGGGTATGTGTACGGTATGTGTAGAGTACGGTATGTGTAGGGTATGTGTAGAGTACGGTATGTGTAGGGTATGTGTAGAGTACGGTATGTGTAGGGTATGTGTAGAGTACGGTATGTGTAGGGTATGTGTAGGGTACGGTATGTGTAGAGTACGGTATGTGTAGATTATGTGTAGAGTACGGTATGTGTAGGGTATGTGTACGGTATGTGTAGAGTACGGTATGTGTAGGGTACGGTATGTGTAGGGTATGTGTAGAGTACGGTATGTGTAGGGTATGTGTAGAGTACGGTATGTGTAGGGTATGTGTAGAGTACGGTATGTGTAGGGTATGTGTAGGGTACGGTATGTGTAGAGTACGGTATGTGTAGATTATGTGTAGAGTACGGTATGTGTAGAGTACGGTATGTGTAGAGTACGGTATGTGTAGGGTATGTGTAGGGTACGGTATGTGTAGAGTACGGTATGTGTAGATTATGTGTAGAGTACGGTATGTGTAGGGTATGTGTACGGTATGTGTAGAGTACGGTATGTGTAGGGTACGGTATGTGTAGGGTATGTGTAGAGTACGGTATGTGTAGGGTATGTGTAGAGTACGGTATGTGTAGGGCCTAGAGCGCCATGGTAGGGGGAGCGGCAAAATCCGGATCCCAAACCACTTGCTCGATTCAGACCTGCAGGACCGACATTTTTTTTAAATACGTGCCTAATGCCGCCAGGCTACGGGGGGGGGGGTTCGCGGCTTGTGCCTGTGAATACATGCCGTGATGCTGGACGGATATCTCTATCCCCAGCCTCAGACAGTGCCGCCCTAGTAGCGCCGGCAGTGAGCAGCTAAGGTGAGAGAGCCGGGACGAGGAGCAGCCGGCCGGAAGTGCCGTACGATCGGTGGAGGCAAATGATGCAATGGAAGCCCTGGCCCCTGCATGCACTCCCCCTCCTCCTGGGCGCTCGGGGATCTGGTGTGCTGCTGTGCAAGGACAGGCAGGCACAGCGCCACTCCTGAAGTAATCACCTCACCTGCCGCTGGCTCAGGTATAGTGGAAACAAAGGCATCACTCGGTCACAAAAAATAAAACATTGCTTTTAAGGTAATAGTGCAGAACTGATATGTGTGGGGGGGTGACAGACGTGCAGGGGGGTACTGATATGTGTGGGGGGGTGACAGACGTGCAGGGGGGTACTGATATGTGTGGGGGGGGGTACTGATATGTGTGGGGGGGGGTGACAGACGTGCAGGGGAGTACTGATAGGTGTGTGTGTGGGACAGACGGGTAGATATGTGTGTGTGTGGGGGGGGGGGCAGATGTACAGAGGGGTAGCAGATGTGTGTGGGGGACAGATGTACAGAGGGGTAGAGAGGGGGAACAGATGTGTGTGTGTGTGTGTGTGTGTAGGGGGGACAGGTGTGCAGGGGGAGCAGATATGTGTGTGTGTAGGGGGGACAGGTGTGCAGGGGGAGCAGATATGTGTGTGTGTAGGGGGGACAGGTGTGCAGGGGGAGCAATATGTGTGTGTGTAGGGGGGACAGGTGTGCAGGGGGAGCAGATATGTGTGTGTGTAGGGGGGACAGGTGTGCAGGGGGAGCAGATATGTGTGTGTGTAGGGGGACAGGTGTGCAGGGGGAGCAGATATGTGTGTGTGTAGGGGGGACAGGTGTGCAGGGGGAGCAGATATGTGTGTGTGTAGGGGGGACAGGTGTGCAGGGGGAGCAGATATGTGTGTGGGGAACAGAGGTGCAGGGGGGGTGCAGAGTGGAACAGGCATTCGGGGTGATACAGTGATGGGGTGTTCTGAAGTGTGAAGGTGGAAGAATTGGGGTGATCTGAGGCCAGAAAATAAAGGAATTGGGGCCATTTGAGGTGTGAAAGTTCAAGTCCACCTTTGTAAAAAAAATAAAAATAAATTCAGATCTTTTTGCAGGTACAAAAATGTGCATTTATTAATGTTTCTAGTAAGAACCTTAAAGCATTGTCAGCGTATCTGTCTGCTTGTACAGACAGGCAGTTACACAGTGGACTGTGGACCACAGCTGGCGTGAGTAAGCGAGCCAGTGCCATCCACTATTTGTCTTCGGGCCGGGTCCAGAGGCACATGTGCAAGCCTGTGGACCACGGCTGAAGAAATAGGTGCCGCAAAATTTTTAGTGAGGGCAGAGCCAACGTGTGTGGGGGGCGGCAAAATTAGGTTTCGCCTAGGGTGTCAAAAATCCTTGCACCAGCCCTGGTAACAAGGCAGATTTTCTGCCGGAGTCGTTCTGCCAAGACAAGCAGCCGGGGAAGCTGGCAGAGGATGTGGGCTCTGAGGCGCTGTCTGTCTGTCTGTCTGTCGGTGTGGGGGAGGGACTGTTCGGGGCACGGATTGGATCTTGGAAGCGTCGCCCGGCAAGCTGGGGTTGTAACTGGCGCCTCTCTTCCCGCACCGCACAATGGCTGCCCACAGGAACCTTATCAATGGAAGGAGAGGCAGCAGATGGCTCGCAGGACAGGAGACAGATCTCACTCCTCCCACAGCGCAATCTCAATTAAAGATTCGATCCAAATTTTTTTTCTAAAGTGGAACTTCAGGAAGATAATAGGAAACCCAGTGGAAGCAGCTATGTATTTACTCCATAGAATTACCGTATTTATCCTGCTATAACGCGCCCCGGCGTATAGCGCGCACCCCCGAACTTGAAGGAAAATTCCTGAAAAAAAAAAATACTTACAGTTTGGATGCCCCTCGTCGGTGTCTTGCCCGTCGTCCTGCCCGTCGTCCATCGCATCCATCGGCGGCCTCGTCCGGTCCGGCGTCCTTCTGCGGTCATCGTGGTGTCCTCCCCGCTCAATCCTTGCTTCCCGCGCTGTGTTTGAACCACTGCGCCGACATATACCGAGCGCAGTACACTCGGATATAGTCGGGCAGGCTCGGCTCCTCTCGCGTAAAGGACGTACAGGACGCACAGGACGTGACCGCGAGAGGATCCGAGCCTGCCCAACTATACCACCCGAGTGTACTGCGCTCGGTATATGCCGGCGCAGTGGTTCAAACACAGCGCGGGAAGCGGGTATCGCTGTATATCGCGCACCCACGATTTTGCCCTGATTTTCAGGGCAAAAAAGTGCGCGGTATACGCCGATAAATACGGTACTGCATGATTTTCACTGCAACTACTATAAAGATCTCAATTCTGGTTGATTCCAGGCTTTGGCAGTCCCATGTGCAAAAGCACTTAAAGTGGTTGGAAACTCCGTTACGCCACTTGTACCTACAGGTAACCCTATAGTAACCCTATAGTAACCCTATAGTAAGCCTATAGTAACCCTATAGTAACCCTATAGAAAGCCTATAGAAACCCTATAGTAAGCCTATAGAAACCCTATAGTAAGCCTATAGTAAGCCTATAGTAAGCCTATAGTTACCCTATAGAAAGCCTATAGTAACCCTATAGTAAGCCTATAGTAACCCTATAGTAAGCCTATAGTAAGACTTACCCGCAGGGGCTGTAAATGTCTCCTAAACGTGTGCAGTTCAGGAGATATTCACTATAGACTATGCCGCCAACGTCTTCGGGCGCATGCGCATTGAAGGGAACAGCCCACTAGTGGCATTTTTTTTTCTGGGTCCGTGCCCTGACCGTCGGCTCTCGCGCACACACGCGCGCGGGAGTGGCGTCATCATGGCTCCAGCCAATCGCATCGCTGGAGCCTGCGAACCCGGAAGTAACTCCGGTGAAAGGTGTCGGCCATGGGAGAACTCCTCTGTAACCCTTAACATTTTTTCAAGTGTCGCCTATGAAGATTTTTAAAGTAGAGGTGCACCCTAAAAAAAGAAAAAAAAATTACACCAAAATCCTGCAAAAAAAAAAATAGAATTTTTTGTTTTTGTTTTTTTATACTTACCAGAAATTGCGGTTGCTATGCAGATCTGCCTAGTCCGCTGCAGGTTTTCTTCCTCGTCCTCTGGGGAATGGGGCGCGCTGCCTTCTGGGAAAGCAGTCGCCCATTCACAAAGCGGCGCGAGACTCGCGCACGCACAGTAGAAAACGAGCAGTGAAGCCGCAAGGCTCCACTGCCTGTTTCCCTTAGTGAGGATGACGGCGCCGGGACCTGCCAGGATCGAGGGATCGGCCTCGGGGGGGGGGGGGGGGCGACATCGCAGGCGCCTAGGACAGGTTAGTGTCCTTATTAACCGCTTGCCGACCGCCGCATGTATATGTACGTCCACAGAATGGCACGTACAGGCACATTGGCGTACGTGTACATGTACGTCCCCGCCTTTCCGCGGGTCCGATCGGGACCCCCCCGCTACATGCGGTGGTCGGAAACCCGCGGGGAGCGATGCGGGACGAGGGCGCGGCTATTAGTTTCTAGCCGCCCCCCTCGCGATCGCTCCCCGGAGCTGAAGAACGGGGAGAGCCGTATGTAAACATGGCTTCCCCGTGCTTCACTGTGGCGGCGTCATCGATCGAGTGATCCCTTTTATAGGGAGACTCGATCGATGACATCAGTCCTACAGCCACACCCCCCCTACAGTTGTAAACACACACTAGGTGAACCCTAACTCCTACAGCGCCCCCTGTGGTTAACTCCCAAACTGCAACTGTCATTTTCACAATAAACAATGCAATTTAAATGCATTTTTTGCTGTGAAAATGACAATGGTCCCAAAAATGTGTCAAAATTGTCCGAAGTGTCCGCCATAATGTCGCACTCACGAAAAAAATCGCTGATCACCGCCATTAGTAGTAAAAAAAATTAAAAAAATAATAAAACTATCCCCTATTTTATAAACACTACAAAATTTGCGCAAACCAATCGATAAACGCTTACTGCGATTGTTTTTTTTTTTACCAAAAATATGTAGAAGAATATGTATCGGCCTAAACTGAGGAAAAAAAAGTTTTTTTATATATTTTTGGGGGGATATTTATTATAGCAAAAAGTAAAAAATATTGAATTTTTTTCAAAATTGTCGCTGTATTTTTGTTTATAGTGCACAAAATAAAAAACGCAGAGGTGATCAAATACCACCAAAAGAAAGCTCTATTTGTGGGGAAAAAAGGACGCCAATTTTGTTTGGGAGCCACGTCGCACGACCGCGCAATTGTCTGTTAAAGCGACGCAGTGCCGAATCGCAAAAACTGGCCTGGTCCTTTACCTGCATAAAGGTCCGGGTCTTAAGTGGTTAAGTTAACCCTGTTACAATTCCATAGAAAATGTGGCTACGAAAACTAACGCGGGGCGTTGCGCCAATAGCTGTGCTGCTGCAGAAGTTATCGGAGGTCACAAAGCGCTCAGAATCCCTCGCGTTCACATCATCGTTGGCACCTTTTAATTCATTTCCGGTAAAAATGGATTTGCATTGGCTAGAAGGCGGACTGTACATGGCAGCTGGACAGGTGGCACAGAGCCAGTATGACAGGTTCGACGCCGCCTAGTAGTCACCCGTCGTATAGCCGCACTGTCACCGCGCTGCTCCATTCAAAACCCACACGGTGCCATTTTTTTTATGGTCTTGGCAGCTCATTGAACTGTGGCAAAGGGAATAAAGGAGGACCAAGCAAGCCTGGCACCCAGAGGCGGCTCTAGGCTTTGTGAGGCCTTAAGAAAAACTTAGAGACACCCCCGTGGGTAATGGGTAAAAAAAATTCACGCAAATAAAAATGGCTGCAAAAAGATGCACGGATCCAGCACACAGTGATCGAGCAAATTAGGCGGCTGCGAGGCCCCTGTGAGTGCGAGGCCTTAGGCGACCGCCTAATTAAAGAGCCGCCTCTGCCGGCACCTGTCCTGGCGTTCGCGGCAGAAAACGTCTTTAATAAATGAAGTGGCTCCATGTAAAACTGATATTGTTTTACCTGCCAAAAATAAAAAATGTATTTCAACTACGCAAACTCATTATAAAAGAAGTGTTTTAGTTGTCGACACTTAATTGATTTCATTTGATTAATTTAAAGAGAACTTGCGAGGATAGAAGGTGGCGGCTCCGGGGGAGTTTTTATCTAAAACTTGAAAAGAAGATATGGACAGCCGCACACCAAAAAACCTTAAAAATGTAGCCTTTTAATGGTAAAGGAAAGAAGGCACTACAAAAAACAGCAAGCAGTGGGGTATATAGCTGACGCGTTTCGCACTGGGGTTCAGTGCCTAGTCATAGCGGAGTTTTTATCTAATCCTTGGTTTTTACTTAATCCTATAGCTGACGCGTTTCGCACTGGGGTTCAGTGCCTAGTCATAGCGGAGTTTTTATCTAATCCTTGGTTTCTGGAGCAAGCATGCAGAGTAGGGATTTTTAGACTTCACTTGCTACTTGCTTGTCCCAGATCAGTAGCTCAGTAGGTATTGAAGGAAGGTTTATAATAATAAATCTGGAGCTTGCATCTTTAACCACTTCAGCCCCGGACCATTTGGCTGCCCAATGACCGGGCCACTTTTTGCGATTCGGCGCTGCGTCGCTTTAACTGACAATTGCGCGGTCGTGCGACGTGGCTCCCAAACAAAACTGACGTCCCTTTTCCCCCACAAATAGAGCTTTATTTTGGTGGTATTTGATCACCTCTGCAGATTTTTTTTTTTTTTTGCGCTATAAACAAAAATAGAGCGAAAGTTTTTAAAAAAATGCAATATTTTTTACTTTTTGCTGTAATAAATATCCCTCAAAAATATATATAAAAAAAAATCCTCAGTTTAGGCCGATACGTATTCTTCTACATATTTTTGGTAAAAAAAAAATCGCAATAAGCGTTTATTGATTGGTTTGCGCAAAAGTTATAGCGTTTACAACATAGGGGATAGTTTTATGGCATTTTTATTTAATAATTTTTTATTTATTTTTTACTAGTAATGGCGGCGATCAGTGATTTTTATTGTGACTGTGCAATATTATGGCGGACACATCGGACACTTATGACGCCATTTTGGGACTATTGTTATTAAACAGTGATCAGTGCTATAAAAATGCACTGATTACTGTAAAAATTACACTGGCAGGAAAGGGGTTAACCTGTAGGGGGCGCTAAAGGGGTTAAGTGTGTCCTAGGGAGTGCTTCTAACTGTAAGGGGGATGGGCTGTGTGTGACACAGCACTGATCACCGCTCCCGATTACAGGAAGCTGTGATCAGTGTCCTGTCACTAGGAAGAATGGGGAGATGCTTGTTTACATCAACTTTTCCCTATTCTTCCTCTCCGTGAGACGATCGCGGGTATCTCCGCGGACATCAAGTCCGCGGTGCCCGCGGTCGGACTCGCGGAGCTGGCAGCGGGCCCACAATGCCGCTTCTTAAAGGGGACGTACAAGACCCCTTGTCTATCACATAAAATCTCAATAAAATACAATCATGTTTTTGGTTGTAACATGAAAAAATGTGTTAAATTTCAAGGGGTATGAATACTTTTTCAAGGCGCTATAAATCTAAGAAATAATAATGCTTTTACAGATACTCCTCGTTTTTACGACCAGCTCTCCCCACCCCCCCGAGCGACGCTCTGTACATCCTTGTATTGTGCAGTACAGAGTTTTCGTTTGTGTTCTGTACTTGTGGCCCCCGAACCTCGTCATTTGGGGTCCCCTGGCGGCTCTCGCGGCTCCTCCCTGCATCGGAGGGGAAAGGGGTGGGTGAGAGAAAGGAAGGGGTAGAGTGAGTAGAAAAAAGTGAGATGTGGAGAAAAAAGGGGGGGGGGGGGGGGTAAAGGAGAGAGACGGAGACTGGAGGAGGAAAAGAGATACAGCAAAAGGAATGGTGAAGAGAAGGAGAGGAAGAGAGACAGAAGGGGGGGGGGGGTGAGAGAAAGGAAGGGGTAGAGTGGGAAGAAAAAAGTGAGATGTGGAGAATAAAGGTGGGGGGGGGGGGGGGGTAAAGGAGAGAGACAGAGATTGGAGGAGGAAAAGAGAGAGGAAAGAGATACAGCAAAAGGCATGGTGGATGGGGGAGGGGAAGAGAAGGAGAGTGAAGAGAGACAGAAGGGGGGGGGGGGGTGAGAGAAAGGAAGAGGGTAGAGTGGGAAAAAAAATTGAGATGTGGAAAATAAAGGGGGGGGGGGGTTTAAGGGTAGAGAAGGGGGGGGTGAAGAGAGAGAGGGCAAGAAAAAGAGAAAGTAAAAGGAAGGAGGGAGAGTAGAAAGTAGAGAATTATAGGAGGGGGGGGGGGGGGGTGAAGGAAAAAGCAGAAGGGAGAGAGTCAGGCGGTAAAGAAAGGGAGTAAAAGCAGGTGAAAGGGGGAGAGAGGGGAAGGAGAGAGGGAAGGAGAGAGGGAAGGAGAGAGGGAAGGAGAGAGGGAAGGAGATAGGGAAGGAGAGAGGGAAGACAGCAGGGGAAGATTAGGGAGGGAGGCAAAGGTGAGCAGGGGAACGGGAGGGAGAGAAGAGAGAGGGAAGGGACTGGAGGGGGGGGGG